>NW_027509463.1:18515-21952 GCF_048541705.1 Temnothorax americanus
CAGTCCCCCGGCTGTTGCTTTCGCTCGCGGGCGTTTTCCTCCCCAGGCAAATGCACGGAAATTTAAATTGCGTGCGTGTGCGTGTTGTGCGTGCGTTGGTGTACGTGTCTAAAAAATCCTCCTCTCGCGGGGTGTTGCTTTTGCTCGCGGTCGTTACCCCTTTCCCCGTCCACGGGCCGAAATTTTTTCCAAGTCCCCCGGCGTGTTGCTTTCGCTCGCGGGGGTTACCTCCCGTCCGTACGGGGCCAATTATTTCCAAATCCCGCGCGGGGTGTTGCTTTCGCTCCGGGGGTGACCTCCGGGTCCTACGGGGCCCAATTTTTTCCAAGTCCCCGCGGGGTGTTTTCTTTCGCTCGCGGGCGTTACCCCCCCCCCCCCCCCCCCCCGGGGGGGGGGGGGGGGGGGAAAATTTAATATGCGTGCGTGTGCTGTGTGTGGTGGTGGGTGGGGAAATTCTAAATAACAAAGTCCCCCCCCGCGGCGTTTTTTGCTTTCGCTCGCGGGTCGTTACCCCTCCGCGTCCTACGGGGCCGAATTATTCCAAGTCCCCGCGCGGCGGGGTTTTGCTTTTCGCTCGCTTGTGTACCCTCCGCAGGGGCAAAAGCACGGAAAATTTAAATTTCGTGCGGGGTTTCTGGTGTGCGTGCGTGTGGGTGTTTACGTGTCTAAAAAAAAAACCAGTCCCTCCCGCTGCGTGGGTTTCTTTCGCTCGCGGTCGTTACCCCCTCCTCGTCGTAAAGGCCATTATTTCCAAATCCCGCGCGGCGTGTTGCTTTTCGCTTTGCGGTCGTTACCCCCCCCAGGCAAAAGCACGAAATTCAAATTCGTGCTGTGCTGTGGGTGGCGTGCGTGTGGGTGGACGTGTCTAAAATAACACGGGCCCTCGCGGCGTGGGTTTTTTCGCTCGCGGTGTTACCCCCCTCGGCGTCCGTACGGGGCCCGAATTATTTTTCCCAAATCCCCGCGGCGTTTTTTCTTTCGCTCGCGGTCTTACCCCCCTCCGCGTCCGTCCGGGCCGAATTATTTCCAAGTCCCCGCGGCTTGGGTTTCTTTCCCCTCGCGGGGGCGTGACCCCCGGCTCCGTACGGCCCAATTAATTTCAGTCCGAAAATGGGAGACGGGACATAAACAGGAATTCGAAAAAAAGTATGAACAGAGAACGAGAACTATGATAGACGATGTATGGAAGGAAGAAATGCGAGTACGGATAGGACAGGAACATAAGGACAAAATGAACGATACGGGGAGATGGCCCTTGGCGTCAACGTGCGACGGCGTAAAAGTGGTAAGAAATAATGGGGGGTAGAACCCGCGATGGCCGAGAGAGGAATGAGAGAGCGAGCAAAAGTAGAGAAAAGTAGAGAAAAAACTGTGTAGAAAAAAATAGTTGACAGCAAATGGCGAGAAGAGGGAGGGAAGAAAGAGGACAGGAAACGTAAAAAGGGATCAACGGAAGAAAAAAGTAAAAAAAAAAGAATGGGCAAGGTGAGGAAGAACTCAAAAAAAGAGCGGGAGAGATAAAAAACAAAACCAAAAAGAAGGGAAACGGATGGGGGGTTGAAGACAAGACAAGAGTGGATTGAAGGGAAAGACACCAAGGCCGCAGAACCGACGGCCAGCCACAAACGGTGCCTCTATCCGTACGGCCGAATTTGTAATTTTCCAAGTCCCTCCGCGCGGCGTGTTGCTTTCGCTCGCGGTCGTGCCTCCGCGTCCGTACGGGGCCGAATTATTGTCCAAGGGTCCCCCCCCCCCCCCCCCCCCCCTCCCCCGCGCGGCGTGTTGCTTCGCCGCTCGCGGTCGTTTACCTCCGCTATGGCACTGCCGGCACGGTAATTTCAATAGCGTGCGTGGCGTGTGTGTGCAGTGCTGTGGGTGTGACGGGCTAAATATACACATTCCCTCTCGCTGCGGTGTTGCTTTCGCTCGCGTCGTTCCCCCTCCGGGCGTCCGTACGTGGGGCCCGAATTAATTTCCAAGTCCCGCGCGCTGTGTTGCGTTCGCTCGCGGGTCGTTACCCCACTCCTCCGGCGTCCGTACGGGGGCCGATTAATTTCCCAAGTCCCGCGCGGCGTGTTTCTTTCGCTCGCGGGTCGTTACTCACCCTCCAACCTCCGGCTTCCGTACGGGGGCCGAATTATTTCCCCGTCCCCGCGCGGGCCGTTTTGCTTTCGCTCGCGGTTCGTGACCTCCGGCGTCCGTACGGGGCCGAATTATTTCCAAGTCCCGCCCGCGGCGTGTTGCTTTCGCTCGCGGTCGTTACCTCCGCTGTCCGTACGGCGCGGAATTTTTTCCAAAGCCCGGGAGGCGTGCTGGTATCGCTCGCGGGCGTTACCTGCGCTAGGGCGAATGCACGGAAATTCAAATATGCGTCGTGTGCGTGTGTGTTGCGTGCGTGTGGGTGTGCGTGTCTAAAATATACACAGTCCTCTCGCGGCGTGTTGCTTTCGCCGTCGCGGGTCGTTACCTCCGGCGTCCGTACGGGGGCCGAATTATTTCCAATCCCGCGCGGCGTGTTGCTTTCGCTCGCGGTCCGTGACCTCCTGCGTCTACGGTCGAATTATTTCCACTTCCCTCGCGCGTGTTGCTTTCTTCCGCTCGCGGGGTCGTTACCCCGAGCCCCCCGCTAGGCAAATGTCACTTAAATTCAAATATCGTTCGATTGGCGTGTGTGTGCGTGCGTGTGGTTGTGACGTGTCTAAAATATACCATCCTCTCCGCGGCCGTTGTTGGCTTTCGCTCGCGTCGTGACCTCCGCTAAGGGCAAAATGCACGAAATTCAAATATGCTTTGCGTGTGCGTTGTGTTGCGTGCGTGTGGGTGTGACGTGTCTAAAATATATAAACACAGTCCTCTCGCGGCGTTGTTGCTTTCGCTCGCGGTCTTTACTACTTTACTTCCGTCGTCCGTACGTGGCCGAATTATTTCCAAAGGTCCCGCGCGGCTGTTGCTTTTCTTCGTTCGCTGCGGTCGTTACCTCCGGCGTCCGTACGGGGCCGAATTATTTTCCAAGTCCCGCGCGGCTGTTGCTTTCGCTCGCGTCGTTACCGCCGGCGTCCGTACGGGCCGAATTATTTCCAATTCCCGCGCGGCGTGTTGCTTTCGCTCGCGGGTCGTGACCTCCGGCGTCCGTACGGGGCCGAATTATTTCCAAGTCCCCGCCGCGCGGCTGTGTTGCTTTCGCTCCGCGTCGTACCCCACCACCTCCGCTAGGGCCAATTCACGGAAATTCAAATAGCGGCGTGTGCGTGGGTGTGCGTGCGTGTGGGTTGAAATTTTTTAAAAATAAAACCCTTCCCCCTTCCCCCGGGGGGTTTTTTTTTTTTTTGCGGTTCCCCCCAACCCCCCCGGCGTCCCTACGGGGGGCCCCCTTAAAATTTCCCCAATTTCCCCCCCCCGGGGTTTTGCTTTTTTTTCCGGGTTAAAACCCCCGCTAG